>NC_091121.1:188360181-188365181 GCF_040183065.1 Periplaneta americana
CCCTTTTGCTTCCTGTGTTAAAAACCCTTGGAGTTTACTTTGATATGCATTTAAACTGGAATAACCAAGTAACCCATATTACCAAAAAAGTGCTTTCCATACTACATTCCTTAAACAGCATTCGAAAATTCCTTCCGCTATCACTCAAGAAAATACTAGTGTAAACACTAGTAATGCCCCACTTCGATTATTGTGATTCTCTACTGACTGACCTCAATGTCAACCAGTCGCAAAAATTAAAACGTGTTCATAATTCTTGTGTTCGCTTCGTCTGCGATGTCCGTCGCGCTGACCACATTACCCCATCCTTCCAAACTCTAAACTGGCTACGGCTTAACGAACGTAGAAATTTTCATTCTCTTGCTCTCCTTTTCCAAGTCCTTCACACCTCTACACCTACCTACCTTGCCTCCCGTTTCAGTTACCTGTCATCATATCATAATCTCTTCACACGCACGCATAGTAACCATACCAACACATAAGATATCATCGTATTCATCATCATACACAATCTCGCTCTCGCGCTTGTGGAATACCCTACCCAGTGATATCAGAGACTGTCGGAATTTAGTAGCGTTCAAAAGCAAGCTTATTAAGCACGCATTTTCTTACTGCGTAGAGTAGGTTTAATTTTTACTTAATCAATAAAAGAAATGTTTCTCTCTTTTTAACTTTTACAATAAACTGTCTAGCTTTTATTAATCAGTTAATCTTTTAGTACTTTGATTTTTATTGTATTTGTAAATTTAATATTAATTGTAATTATAATTGTAATTGTATTCTTAATATTGTAGTTGTAATCCCCTGGTAGAGGGGAAGAGAAGGCCTGATGGCTTATCTCTACCAGGTTAAATAAATAAATAAATATAGTTCGAAAAATTTTCCGGATTTGTTCCTCAGAAACTAGATGTAACTTGGAGTGGATATATAATGAAATATTAAACAAAGTCGAGATAAAGATATGGTGGTGATAAGGATTTATAATAATAATAATAATAATAATAATAATAATAATAATAATAATAATAATAATAATAGCAACATAACTATGATGTTAGACAATTTTTAATCACAGGCAGATAACATAGCGAATATAAAAACGCCTTAGAAACGTTTGTTTTTTGTTGAAATGTGGAAAAACCCTTCTTTTTTACGGTCACTATAATATGTTGCTCTGTATGTGCTGCATAAATGGATGACAGCATTTATACCTTCTGTCTACACGAGCGTAAAAGAAGACAGAAGAAAGCCGTCTCCCTCTTTGTAAAGGTCACAGGTCTCCGGGCCAACCACTTCACTAGGGATATCGCATGGCACTGTGTACCTTGTAAGCCGCAATTCGCTAGTGCTTTGTTTCTCCAGATTCTAGCTCCCAAACAAATTATGTTCAAATGAAAAGCACTCTTCCTAACCTCGTTCACAGTGACCTATAATACTTTAACAGCCTTGTTTGACATCATGAGATTAAAATTAGCAAACGTTTTCATAATGTGCTATATATATACAGGGTGAGCCGTAACTAATGTCACTAATAATCCTGTTTGATGATTCCTTTAGTACAGCGTTTCTCAAACTATTGTCCGCGGACCACCTGTGGTCCTCGAGGTCTGCCCTTGTAGTCCTTCAAAATAGACGGAACAAAAAAATAAAATTCAAACGAATTGCGTATCTCACTATAGCAGGTATGCTCAAAATTGTAAAAACTCCGATTACACGGATGATGCTGCACTGCATAACACACACAGTGTACGGACTGGGCTCCGCAACTACACTGCAGCACCGCCTGTGGCATCGCTCTCACTGTCTTACAAATACGGATAATAAACTGAATTTGAAAAAGGAAAGAATATACACTGTAATATTCAGTTATTACATTGTGTATTATATTTAATATAGTTATGATATTATTATTATTATTATTATTATTATTATTATTATTATTGAGCCGTCATGCTGTTCGGTTGTGTGTGCGTGTAGCTCCCGTAACTTGCAGCGTACAGCAGGTGCATCGAAGTTGTAATTTGGATATGGCGCCTAGTAAAGACGTCTGTCTTGTGTGTAACTTGCCTTTCTTTGGAAGGCAAAAGTTTCTGAAGTGTGCAGGGCCTTGTGGTCTTCGTTATCATCTCGATTGCCTAAATATTGGTGAGGCCGAGTATGATATCTACATGCAGAGTGGCAGTTCTATTTTTAAGTGTAAAAAGTGTGTGAGTGCAATGAAATCAACACAGGGGGACAACACGCCAGTGCGTCCTACTGCTCCAGGTGAGAAGAAGGTGATCTCACCTACAAAGAAAGTCGTTTCACCTTCAAGGGATCTCAACCTACCGAGCCTGCCTTCAGTAGATTCACTTTCCGTCCAGGTTGAAACTGTTCGTTTAAATAGTGTGAACATTCTGGACACAGTGAGCGACATTTTGGAATATGTGAAGAGTCTCCAAAAGGAGATGATAGAACTTAAGAACGAAAATGCGGCTCTGAAAATTCAGGTGGCAGAAATTTTTGTGAAAACTAATTCTAATGTACTCACTAAAAAGGGTAATGTCCCTTCTGAATCAATGCAATATGAATCTGTGCAAGCTAAAGGCCCTAGGAAGTCTTACGCTGAACTTGCTAATGAAAATTCGATCCTAAATGTCCAAATGGCAGAAATGTTATCAAAGGGGTGCTGCCCCCCCCCGAAATCATCTCATAGTATTTCTCCTATGGGTCAGTCTAATGACCCCATTAAGAAATCATATAGCAAGGTAGTGTCTGTGAACAAAGCTGCTGACAACTTGCATACTTGCAATTCTGATGCGTCAGCAACAAGCAAATCTGTGTCAACAACTCCTCCTGCTAATGATAGACATAACAATATTGAACTAAATCAGGCCAATGCTTCAACTTCTGCCAACGTATCTGATGGTTTTCAATTAGTTACTCGCAAAAAATATAAAAAAAGAGAACCTAAAGTTGGAACATTGGCCATGAGTAGCATTGAAATGGCCCCTGAGAGAATTAAAACTAAATCTCTATTTGTTTCGAGATTTAGTTCCAAAGTCAACACAAACAGTATAGAGGACTCCCTGAAGAATCAACTTCAGCTAAGATCTCTTGTTGTAACTAAACTAAAAACCAAATATCTATCATATTCTTCCTTTCACATCACTGTTGATGTGAGGGATTTCGATTCCATTAACAAACCTGAAGTTTGGCCTGCTGGTTGCCTAATTGCACCATTTTATGGTAAATTAAAGCCTGAGCAGCACTTTGCGCATTCTGCTAATTCGAACTCTGTTGATTCTCAGGGAAATGCCTCTTAGTCTTAGTCTTGCTCGCTCTCATTTTCAATGTTCAGTTCTATTAATCATCTCGAGATTTTCTACCAAAATGTTCGTGGACTTAACACTAAAGTTGATGAAATTTTTCAGAATATAGTGAGTAATAATGATCTCATTATCTGTCTCACTGAAACATGGTTATCTGAGTCAGTTATTAATTCTAATTTATTTCCAAATAACTATACTGTGTTTCGTGCAGATAGACTGTTTGAAGACACTAACAAAAAAAGAGGTGGTGGTGTCCTAACAGCGATTAGCAACCAGTTACCTATTACAAAAAGACGTTTTGACTTAGAAATTATTAGTGAATGCGTTTGGGTTGAACTTAGAATGACTGATGGTTTTAATCTGTTATTAGGTAACCATTATTTCTCTCCTGATACAGATCACATTCACTTAAAATATTATCTTAATTTTCTTGAAAAAAATCTCGACACTCATAATTTTAGAATAGTAATCCTTGGTGATTTTAATACTCCTGGTATGGACTGGTCAACTGGTTCCAATCTTAATGATACTCATTATTACTCTAAAATTAAGACTAAGGATTTATATTCCTCGTCCTGCCTTCTTGGATTAATTCAAATTAACTCTACCGTTACGAGTAAAAATCTTCTTGATTTGGTTTTTACTAATGATAAAAACAGTACAGTTAAACTTGCCGATCACTCTCTAGTTTTAGAGGATACTTATCACCCATCTATCTCTATTTATATTGAAGTAAAATTATCGTTACCGGAGCACTCTCTAATCAGTTCTTATTTAAATTATTCTCAAGGTGATTATCTGAATCTTTATTTTATTCTATACAATTATGATTGGACTAGCATATATCAGACTACTGATGTAAACACTGCTGCAAATTCAAACGAAAACTTACTAGGCACTTGGTCAGTAATTGATTTCTTGTAAATAGTTTCTTTAATCTATCACAAAATATTTCAATATTCAGTAATTTTATCACTATACAATTTTGTTATTCTAGATTTAATTTGTAATTCAGTAAATATAAAATATTCTTTGTTTCTCTATGATAAATTATCTAGCTTTAATTATTCAGGTAATCTTTTCGCACTTTGATTTTATTGTAATTGTAATTGTAAATTTAATACTAATTGTAATGTAATTTGTAATTGTAATCATAAATTTAATACTAATTGTAATTTTATTGTTCATATTGTAGTTGGAATGTCCTGGTAGAGGGGCAGAGAAGGCCTGACTGCCTTATCTCACCAGGTTAAATAAATAAATACTAAATAATACTAAATACTAAGTGAAAAGAGAATATAGTGAACTGTACAATAGTGCTTTAGATATTATAATTCAGTTTGCTTCTACATATCTGTGTGAGAAAGGGTTTTCATCAGTAACTATAATAAAAACAAAATACCGAAATCGACTTGATGTATGTGACGATCTCCGATTAAGCTTGCCTGCATACATCCAAGTATAGAAAAACTGTGCAAGAATCTCATTAATGTGAGTAACAACATTTATTTATTTATTTTTTTTAGTTAATTAGTTAAAGATTATCTAAACTCTAATACTTCGAGTTATTAAAAAGAACGAAAATGAATTTTCTACTATTAACATTAACTTAATTAATTAATACGAATATAAAATTAATTTTAATTGTTTCTATTTTAAAATATAAGTATACTGGTATTAAAATATGCT